>NW_028155489.1:0-10752 GCF_963514095.1 Eutrigla gurnardus
CGTAAGGAGCGACGCATAATCCTGGACTGTGAACAAGACAAAGTCAAAGACATCATGGAACAGGTTGAGTCCAGTCTTTTCACTACTACTTCTTATACAACCAATAGAAGTAGTAATATCCATCCGACCGCCACCCCTTGGAACCGCCACAGGTTGAGCCTTTGCTCAGGTCTACTAACATTCTTCAAATCTCCAAGCTAACCTAAAGTTACTACAAGGAATTTTTATTTTGTGTTGATTTTGGTGCCAATTTCGTCGGTGATGTTTACTTGAGGACCACCACCATGTGTCATAGAGGTCTGTAGCTGCCAGAGTGCCTTTAGAAAACCTCTAATTTCACTAGCAGTCTGCCCTGCTCAGTACTGTTTCTGCTCTGCTCTTTGACAGAGAGGAGATGTTACGGAAGCTAGATGAAAGCTTCACCTTCTGGCTCAGCATCCTATTTGTGGCTGATACAGTTGCTGCAGTGCGCTGCCTGTTCATGTTGTGTCTCACTCCTCAATAAGATCTGGAAATACCCTTATATAGGGACCAAACATGCTGCTAACCAAGAAAGTGTACACTGGTTGTCATTGCCTGTGGCCAACAGAATTCCTTCTGTAAAAAACAGACTGAACCTCACCGTGAAATCTTGCCAAAACCGGTGGCAAAGCATAAACCTGGGAAGTGGATACCAAATGGTTATGCAGTGATTTATAAAGTTGATTGCTCTTGTTTTAACCAAGCTAATGCCTAATGTGGGCCACTAAGTGTGTTGTTGAACAGGTATGATTTTTTTGCCAAAGCTTTTACTTTGATAATTGGTGCTCACAATTACCACCACAACCTCTCTCCTCCCCATTCTTCAGTATTCCAAAACAAATGTGCCATTAGCTGGGCATAGTGTCACTGTCAAATAAATTCTAACATTTCTGATTAAAAATGGTTAAATCTGAAACAAAAGAACACAATGTTCCTTTATGGGTTGAGAATATGACCCTTCCTTAATCTAAAAAAATAATTTAAAATAAAACCTTGAATTTTCCTATGTAATTATGAGCTAAAAATTTCATTAAAAAAGTCTACTCTTCATAATCATGAAAAGTAGACTTTTTGGATGAAGATGGTTTTCATCCTCAATAGACTGGCAGTCAAATAAAACAACACATTTCCATGACTGTTTTCTAGTATTGACACAGCTTGTATCTCTTGTCCCATCAGGTGATCACTATTGGCAGGCATGTGAAGGGATACCACTATATCATCGCTAACTTGGTGAGTCACCATCTGCCTCCGCTTCAATTCTACCAAACCCTGCTTTGTATGGCTGATCAATGTAGATATGTAGGGATGTGTATTGATATACTACAGTCATCAACTGGTTGGCTAGCAAAGCAAGTAGTCACATCTGAACAAACTGCAATAGGAGGGGAAGGCAGGCAGCAGATTTAAAAACTGATAAAAGGCTGGTAGTAGTGGTAGTGGCCCTGAGTGGATCAAGGTACAAAAGTCTACATGGGTAGGCAGGTGGTTAAATTCATTAAAAAACAAAAAAACATTTTAAGTGCAGCTAAATTTGTACACTGTGTGCCATAATCGTCTAATGATGTCTATCGTGACTCAGTAATGGACTGGGTGAGCGTTAGCCAACCAATCAGCCTTTTCCACATGAAGAGAGATGGCGAGATAGAAAAGAAACCTGCATTTTTACTGTTCACTTTCTATTCACAAGTTGTGTTGGTTGATCTGTAGCTGATCTGCCTCCAGTGGGAGGGGACCGACTCGTAGCTAAGAGCCTCTCAGGAAATAAAATATTCATGAATAGTCATCAACCAAAATGAGTGTTCTGTTGTTCTTGTTCCAGGGTTTTATCGATGGAGACCTCTCTAAAATCCAGTATGGAGGTGCGAATGTGTCCGGGTTTCAGATAGTAGACTTTGAGGATCCTGTCGTGGCAAAGTTTGACCAGCGGTGGGAAGCCCTTGAAGAGAAGGAGTATCCGGGAGCTGATGCCCGGATCAGAGTAAGATTTGAAGCTAGTCCAAGGATCACAGTAGCATAATCACATTAATATTGACTTTAAACAAACTCAACTGTGTATGTTTAGCACATAATATTTGCTGTTAAAGTTTGAAAATGTTATGATATTGACTAGAATTTTGTAGCTTTTGTTAACACAGCAGGCAGCAGGTTATTAAGAGTATGATGATTTATTTAAAATGTTTCTGTCTTGCAGTATACCTCAGCACTCACCTATGATGCTGTCCACGTGATGACGGAAGCGTTCCGCTTCCTTCACAAGCAGAGAATAGACATGAGTCGCCGTGGCAACAGTGGGGACTGTCTGGCCAATCCAGCAGTTCCCTGGGCACAGGGGGTGGAGATCGAACGTGCCCTCAAACAGGTAACCATGGGTTAGACCCTCCTCACTAAGGAATTGAGAGATGCTCACCCGGTAATAACATTATAAAAGGGGGCAGATCAAACCATCATTAATGAAAAAGGGTCTTTCTGCTGAGGGCACTGGAGGAGTTTTGAGGGTGGCTCTGAAGTGCAGGGAGATCAGTTATGACATAATTAGTATGTTGTTGGCATTTTTTCACTACAAATGTCAATTAAAAGACATCTTGGAACATGTGTGTGAATTAAATCTTGAATGTGTGTTGTGTGTGTGTGTAGGTGCGTGTAGATGGTTTAACAGGGAACATTCAGTTTGACCAGTACGGGAAGAGAATCAACTACTCAGTGACAGTCATGGAGCTAAAGAACAGTGGACCCGTGAAGGTGAGAAAATGATTTATTCAATCATTGATCCATTAAAGCGTGTAGATATTTGATATGTAACCTGTGTGTGTGTGTGTGTGTGTGTTCTTAGATCGGCTATTGGAATGAGGTGGATAAAATGGTGGTGACAAAGTCAGACCTTTACCCCAATGACACCATGGGAATGGAAAACAAGACAGTCATCGTCACAACTATCCTGGTAACACACAAATGAATGATACACAGTGTGCATGTGAGCTCAATAATGTATTAGTCACAGTGGAAATAAGCAAAGGTACACAAGCTGTTGGGATGATTTTAGTATAAACAGAGCTCAGACATGAACCTAACTGGGACCAACTGGATTTGGGTTTGTTTTCTCTCTGGATTTGTTGCTGGAACAAAACCACAGCGTGGGCTTAATAAACATGAAGACTGTGTTCCTGTATGTTCGGAACCAACATTACAAAACTGAGAGTGTTAACACAAGTCACATTGGTATAAATAATGCATCATAACACTATAAAGTATGTCATTTCCACATTTGGGATTTAACTGTGTGTGTGTGTGTGTTTGTGTGTGCACATGTAGGAAGCCCCCTACGTGATGCTGAAGAAAAACGCTGAGCTGTTTCAAGACAATGACCGTTATGAAGGTACGTTTACCTACTTTAGTTTGTGTGTGCGTGTTTGAGTCTTATCCCTGTGTTAATCATTTATTACATTTTGTTTACCTGCTTATTGAATTTATTAAAGCTACAGAAGAAGGTCTCTAAAGTAACATTTTTCCAGACCTATGTGCAAGAGTAAATAAGGCAACATGGTCAATCTAATGAAGCACCATTATACAGCTTTGTTGCATGTCATCATCTCCTGGAAATCCTGGATGCGTAACTTGAATGTGCAATATTGAGAGTATTCCACACTGCTGATGTGTCCCTGTTGGTGTTTTGTGTTTCTTTTACTGACGCTAGGTTACTGCGTTGACCTGGCCGCAGAGATTGCAAAGCACTGTGGTATACGCTACCAGCTAAGGATTGTGGGAGATGGCAAATATGGAGCAAGAGATGCAGAAACTAAGATTTGGAATGGTATGGTTGGAGAGCTGGTGTACGGGGTAAGATATAAAACTCACATTCACACGCAATTATCATGTTGTAATGAAAATTCAGCTTGTATCATGTTGAAAGCAGCAGGGATGTGGGTAGATTTTATAAAAAGAAAAGTTTATAGGATTTCTTTTTCCGTGAACACATCACACTGAAACACTCACTCTGTCCCAACAGAAAGCAGACATTGCCGTCGCTCCTCTGACGATCACTCTTGTTCGCGAAGAGGTGATCGATTTCTCCAAACCCTTCATGTCCTTGGGAATCTCCATCATGATCAAGAAGCCGCAGAAATCCAAACCAGGAGTCTTCTCCTTCCTGGACCCACTGGCATACGAAATCTGGATGTGCATTGTCTTTGCCTATATAGGAGTTAGTGTTGTACTCTTTCTGGTAAGTCTGTCTGTGTGTGTATAGATGTGTTTTTACTACCAATATCTCTCTCACCATATAATTTGTGTGAAGAACAAAAAAGAAGAAGAACATATAAAATATATAAAATACAGTTGCATAATGTGTGAGATGGTAAACCCTGTCTCTATTCAAAGATGGTCTCTGCTGTCAGATGTGCATTTATGTTGGAGGCTCGCCACTGATCTTTGATGCAAATGTGATTGAGTGGTTTTTCTCTTCACGATCCAGTGTGCCTTCACACAGTTAACTACAATGCTCAACATTCCAGCAGTTTACGGATCAGGTTTAACTTGATATTGGTTCTACATCACCTTCACTGCCTCCTCAGTGGGGATGCTGTTTATCTGTGAGGGGAGCACCTATAGCTGATAAGTGGTGCAACCAATGCTGAAGATTAAGGGTCTATGCCTACCCTTTTCCAAACCATTTCCAATTATTTGTAACAAACCATCTGGAGGGGAAGAGATTTCATGTACCTTTGACGGGCACATATTCTGCTGCTGGAGGATAACCTTTTCCAAAGGTTATAGAAAATGGTTCCTCCCTTCTTCCACCCTTAGGGCCATTACAAGCTCAGCCTTGTATTGTTGTGTAGGGTCCGACTTAAGGTGTGAAGGTTACCAACATAGGTCTTTTTAATCACTTGAGAGATGTCACAGAGTGATAGGTATCAAGCGTCGCTTGTGTTTCTTACTTTGCGGTATCCACTGCAACAGTCATCTGGAGCGTCATCCCCTCGTAAAAGATGTGCTCATCAATTTAATTGATCGCCTTGACATTTGTGACAGATAAGAATGATCACTTTGGCGATTTAACTTTTCCTTTAGCACCACCATCAGCTCGAAAAAGTGAATTTATGTCCAGTATTTTGGTTTATGACTGAATGTAAAATGTATGACTCCCATCAGCCCCAGCTGTATTTTGTGTTTGGGGCCAATTAGCAAATGTTCGCATGTTAACTACCAATACTAAAGTGGTGAACATTTAAAACATTACCTGCTTAGTATTGCATGTTAGTGTTGTCAGTGTGGGCATGTAAACTTACAGACATTAGCAATTAACTGACGTACAGCCACATAGAACTGCCAACATGGACAAGACTTTTAAACAATGTTAACACAAAGTGTTGAAAAGGAGCAGGAGGTCACCCGCGTTCATCAGACAAACACTGGAGTTTTTGTGACCTTTTAGGCTTCCTGTACATTCAACTTTTGTCAATGTAAAATATTGCTTGTATTCATTCACCTGTATGAAAATCAACATCTTTCGGCTAAACTAAGGGTGTTTGTTTTCATGTAATTAAAGTGTAACAGGGAACAGGAACAGGGGAAATCAAAGTAATATATGATAATATTATCTTGCAGGTATCCAGATTCAGCCCTTATGAGTGGACACTGGAGGAGCCAGAGGACGGAGCGTTGCCACTGACAACCGAATCCAACAATGAGTTTGGGATCTTTAACTCCCTCTGGTTCTCTCTGGGTGCTTTCATGCGACAGGGTTGTGACATCTCACCAAGGTTGGTGTGGTGGTTCAATTTGAACAATTTGTTAACTCTGATTAATACACACGAGGGTATAAACTGCTAACTATGAGCACATGAACATCTCATGTCTGTCAATTTGTCTTCTGCTTGGACAAAACACCTGTCCTTGTTAAAAGTTGATGAGTCTAAACAATAAAAAATCCAGCTTTTCCTACTTTATCTGCAGCATATTAAAACCAAACCTGCCATCTATGAATGATGTTTGTCTGCAGCTGTTTTGATTTAAAAATACACTTTATATATACACTCTTAACGTTACATTCACATTGCAACATCTTATTCCAGTGCAGGGAACGCTGTGTTGTTATGGCCAGCAGGAATTGTGTTCTAAACAGTCGGTCTGGGGGGGGGAGTCTTTAAGGTTGATGGATGTGAAAGGTATAATAATTCTTTGAGCTTGTTATAGCAGCATACCTTGGTCTGTTTGTGTGTGCAGGTCTCTGTCAGGTCGCATAGTGGGGGGTGTGTGGTGGTTTTTCACTCTGATCATCATCTCATCGTACACCGCCAACCTGGCTGCCTTCCTGACGGTGGAGAGGATGGTTTCCCCCATCGAGAGCGCCGAAGACCTCGCTAAACAGACAGAGATAGCATATGGAACCCTGGACTCTGGATCCACCAAAGAGTTCTTCAGGGTAAGGACTTTGCCGGGGTCATGTAAATATAAAATGTGATATCCCTGGTAACGGTTTCTGCTATTCCACTCAACCACAGTTGGGGCGGTGCAATGCCAAGGCAGGGAAAAAGAATTATCAGACGGAAACGTTGATTCACATAAAGCAAGTTTTGTATTTATTTTTGTAAATGTGTTCTACGGAGATGCATTTATCACATGTATTAGGCCTCATTGGTACACATTTGTTGACAAGGAAACTCCACAGTATACCTACCAAGTACACTGTGGTTAGTGGCATGGCAAGTTTATTTATGTAGTCCATTAATGCAACAATACCAGACAGTCAAAAGTTTAAAAGCCAATAGACAAAAAGGACATTTAAAAGCCAAGAGAATGGAAAATTAAAATAATGGGAGCGGCAACAGAAAAGTCTTCAGCATTGTTTTAAGAGAAGTGAGAGTTGAAACTGACCTGCCGTTTACTGGGAGTTTGGTGCATAAAAACTCTGTTTAGTTTTGTCTTTGGGGACAGAAACCATGCCTCTCCCAGACGACCCAAATGACTGGTTGCTTAAAGGTACCATAGTTGTAGGTTCAAAGTCGTAGGATCTCATCTGTGTCTGTCCCCTCTTCTTTTTAGCGCTCTAAAATCGCCCTGTTTGACAAGATGTGGCAGTACATGAAGTCCGCAGAGCCTTCCGTCTTCGTCAAGAAAACGTCAGAGGGCGTCTTGCGCGTCAGGAAGTCCAAAGGGAAGTATGCCTACCTGCTGGAGTCCACCATGAACGAGTACATTGAGCAGAGGAAACCGTGCGACACGATGAAAGTAGGAGGAAACCTGGACTCCAAAGGCTACGGCATCGCTACGCCCAAAGGATCCCCATTAAGGTGGGTGGATCAGTATAACAATGCTAGCCAACCTGCACTGCCATGTACCATTCACACTACTAACCTGCTGCCTAGTAACGTTCCCTCTCCCCATTCACAGCTGATTTTCCCTCACGCTCAATTTGACACCAAGTCCTATTGAATAGTCAGATTACAGCTGAAGGTGGATTCAGAATTCCCCTCGATAAGTAATAATGATCAAAATACACTCGCTGACCACCTGCTACAGTAGTCAGGTGGTTTTAGCCAGTGTGAGAGCTGTGGCTGTGTTCATGTGCAGCTCAGGAAAATAATCCACCATGGGGAGCAGTGTAGTCTGGTCCCACGCCTTAGTGCCAATTGGGTGTTGCAGTACGCGAGTGTGATGAATGGGGCATGGCGGCTTCCTCGTTGTTATAATAATCCACCTACCCTGATGACAGCATCTCAGTGGTTTGTATTTTCACCATGGTTACCACCTCTGACCAATGGCTAGTGGTGGTTTCCGTGACAACTTGGGGGCGGGCTGTTAAAGTTTGATATTTTAGGTCTTAAAGAAGTACTTCACAAAAATTGTAATGTTTTTTATTGAGTGGAAAATTAGTATTATGTAGCCTCTTTTTGTAAAAAAAAAAAAAACCTGGCTGCAGGTTTTAATAATTACAATGAACTGACTCTTTAAGACCTGAATCAAGGGATTGTTGTTGTCTCTGAATTTATGACAACCATTTTCATGTGTGTATATGTGTATGTTTGTCTATGTATGTGTCTATGTGTGTGTTCAATTAGCAATGTGCTTTGTCTTCTTCCTAAAGAACTAACTGTATAATTAGACTTACAATTAAACATAAATAGAGAATAAAGTTTCCAGTCATAATGAAATACTTAATTCATATTTACAGAGTTCAAACCATTCCTACAATTTTAATAACGGAACTCTATTATTTAAAAACTACCCTCTAGTGGCACATATGGGTGCATAAGTGGTAGGGAAGTAAGACATTATTGATGCCCCATAAACACCTGCAAACGCTTGGTATCATCCCTGTTGATGCTCTACCAGGCCTGTATTGCAGCAAGTTTCTTGTTTTAAGGGCCAGATCCAGACAGTCGGGAAATTATGCTCATAAAGAAAATCCCCTCTTTGCTTTGGTGGTACATGTTTAGCATGTTTGTCCTGCTGCATCGCCCACAAAATGTGAGAAGTGTGTATGTAAAGGTCCACTGTGCAAACACATGTGAAGGCCACCACTTTAACCACACAGGACTCACTTTAAGCCAATATGCTGGAGCACAGAGACAGTCAAATGTAAATGTCTGTGTGTCTGTCTGTCGAGCTGCATGCTGGTCACTGAGTTTGTTTCTCACTTTTGTGTCTTTTCAGCTCACTACAGATGGCTGTGTGATTCTGTCTGCCCTGCATTCTCTCTCTTCTCTGTCTCTTGTGTCGCTGCCTTTGTCAATCCGCTCTTAAAGTTAACCCTCTTCTGCAGAATGTTTTCAGACGATTGCAGTTACTAGTGTTTGTTGAATTCGCCTATAAAGCTGCATTAAGCGATTTCTGAGCTCCAAAGGGCATTAGTAACCCATAGTATATCTCCTATATAGTACAGTATATAGGCTATCAAGTTTACAGCTGATATGTTAGCTTATACCTGAACATCCCAAAGCAGTCCTCTCTACCAATGCAGTGAGTGAGCAGTTAGCTGAGGAGCCCCTTTTGACCGCTGTTCCTCCCCTTTTTAGTGCAATATGTACTTTATTTTTTAATCTTCAAGACAGGATATCAAATATGCAGCACCCAGAATTTGATGAAGTGTGAAAGTGCAAAACAGAACATACACTTTAATTAGTAAATACATATTTAAATAATACATATTGCTAGCGCAAACAAGCAAGCTAATGGCAGCTAACGTGATGACATCACTGATGAGCTAATGGTGCTAACAGTAAGTCCGAATGCTTCATTATCCTGAAGCTAAGGAAAGCATTGCAATAAATGATAAAACTCACAGCAAATACTGTATTAGGGAGTGACAGCGATACGAATTTCACTGGATTTTGTCTACCATGCTTTTTGGGGAGGCCTCGTAGGTCTGAGACCCTGTTGGTAATCCAGTCTAGCCTTTTGTCTTCACTGGCATCCCAGTCCCCTGTCATCATATGTCAAAATATAAGTTAGCTTGATTTGATTGTTGATGATTTGAAATAAATCTGGGGTTTTTTTTGCATTTACAAAGCTTCTGGAAGTTAGTTGACGGATGACAATCAGGATCGTTTTAGCTCGTAATGCTGGATAAGTTAAACAACGTTTGAAAAAACGATTCCTGAGAAAAATATCAGGATCTACCAGCCATTTGTTGAATTTGGCTTTCCAGCATTTCTTTCTGAGACTTGTTTAGAGAGGTTAGAAGAGCTACAGAGGGTAAAGTGCTGCCTGTTGTGAGATAAGCAGCCCCAGAAACCCTTTGACATTACTTGACTCAATTTGAATAATATCGCTTAATGGAGCTTTAAGTCTAACCCTTTGATAGATATACTGTATGACTGCTGTTGTTGTACTGCAGCATGGTAGAACCAGAGACATATTTTTTTATTTCTACGACATCAGTCTGAAAAGTTCCACAGCTCAATACTGGATGAATTATTAACTGAATTCCTGAATTATCTTCCACTTTTCCCATGTCTCTGCTCCTAGCATGATCTTACTGATGTCATTCCATGTTTTTCCCCTTGTTGCTTATTGCTGTCAAAGTGGAAGGTTAACATTTCAATGTCAATGGCGGGTTCAGTTCAGAAAAAGCACACACACACACACACACACACGCACTCACAACCCTTTGGAATGTGAAAATCATCATCTTCAAATCATACCGTATTTGCAACCAATCAGACCTGAAGTGAACTGAGCCCATGCCAAGTTATAAGTCACATGTTTACACCGCATATATAGTGTTTTTAGATGTTTTCACAACATAATACAGGTTTGCTATTGACACGCTTGCTTGATTCACTAGGTTACAAAATACCACTCCCCATTAGCACCAATTTCACCGCTTTT
Organism: Eutrigla gurnardus; assembly: GCF_963514095.1. NCBI lineage: Eukaryota > Metazoa > Chordata > Actinopteri > Perciformes > Triglidae > Eutrigla > Eutrigla gurnardus. Next base: position 10,354 of record NW_028155489.1, read on the forward strand.
TCGTCCTGCCATGACCTCATTACTATTACGTGGAAAAAGCTCTTCCTGCTAGATTGTCTCTTCCCCTGTTCAGGAGTTAAAAAGGAAGTTTAGGCTCTTTAAAATACACCAAAACAACCCATAGGTCTGGTTGTATAAAGATATATAAGACTTCTCTTCAGATTTAGATCAGTCAACAGTTGAGACTGATTCATTCTGAGAATTCTAAAATCATTCAAGCATTCTGTAAAAGTTAGAAAAACAACACTATAATTAATGAGCTGGTTATTTTCCTACTTTTTCCCAGGTATTTAAACTTGAGTGAGACTGGCCAAGTTACACAAGCCAGGATGCTCCACCACAATGATCAACCGTCACTATCATTATCTGGAGAAAAAAAACCAGAAAGAAAGTTAGATT
>NW_028155488.1:0-25000 GCF_963514095.1 Eutrigla gurnardus
ATTAAAACCCAGGCTAAATAATGTCATTGTTTTTATTTTAATATTTTTGGATAAAACATCTTTACACGTGGACTGTTAGTCGACAGTGTGCTGCTCCACACGGTTATAGATATAGAACGGAAAACAACATGATTTGGTTCACAGGGACCATTTCAGAAAATGAATGGATATGACACATTTGGAGCCTCTGTAAAAATGTCAGAAAACATCAGGTCCAAAGTCTTAATTAATAAAACACAAACTGTACACATAACTATAAAGACGTTAAAGTGATGGACACTTTAAAAACCTGGAGTTTACAGTTAACACATTTTACACAATGTCAGAAGTTTAAAGTTGTCAAGTGTGATCACTTGAAAGAAAAGACGGTTGTGCCAGTAAGCACTCAACTTACTCCCTTTTGTAATGTTTTACTCCTTGTCAGCATGTTTGATAAGACTGGTAGGTGGACATGACATTGATATAGTAACACAATAAATCAATGCATACAGTTTTTGCCACACATTCATCAGAAATAGATCCAGCCTTTTAAAATCATATCCGTCTAATCCATTGATCTACAACTGTTGGCTGCAAAGACCTGACCTTATCTTTGAATTGTCGATGTTGAATTCTAAAGTTTGCCAGCAGTGTTCCCCTTAATCTTCATCTCTAACAAGAATCTTTATTGTATTGTTTGCAGAGCTTCTGTTTGCTCTACTGTGTTTATGTTTCCTGTCTGTCAAATGTAGTCAAACGTAGTGTTGGGGTAGTAGCAGTAGCAGATTTGGTTATCAACAGCTAATTATTAATGTCAATATGATTATCGATATTAATAATTATATTTAATATATTATTATGATGTGAGGGAAATTCCTATTTAATCATGAATTTCTGTGGGCAAATGGCTGTCTGTCCTCATAGGTATTGCAGGACCATTTGTCACCAGGGGCGTCGCCAGACAAGCCCATTGATGCAGGATAAGACAATGACCCTTTGATCAAACACAACTTCTGGGGACACCTGGAACGGGGGCTGTAGGATGTCAGACCTATATGTAAATTCAACTGCATTATAAGTGCCAACAGAAACAGTGACTCTTCAGTCATTCCTGTGTCACACTGGGAATGGCTCATGCTGCAGCATTAAAAGATCTTCAGATTCGGATATTATGTCTACTGGTATTTCATTGCCAAACTCTCACCTGCACTAGACTAAACTGGTATTTCAGTTGCAACGACAATGATATAATCATAAATCTACGGGGCACCACCCTGGGATCAGGGAAAAAAAGATAACCTAAAACTGTATTCAGTCTCAATATAAAGGTTTTATTCTCACATGCCAATCATCGTGTTCATTGGCATAGAAGTATAAAAACAATCAAACAATTAAAAAGGCGTGAAATTCGAGCACTAGCCTTCACAACCTGCTGTTATCCAGTGACATATACACAACAAGCACAAGAGACTGCTAGTTTAAATATAATAAGATTTATTAAAATCAGTACTAATTATGACAATCAATAACACTGCAATTAACAAAGTCTTACTATCTAACTACCTAACACACAAAGCTAAGCTAAACAAAAGAAGAGACCCACGTGGAGTGTGTGTGTGTGCGTGTGTGTATGTGTGTGTGTGTGGAGGAAGAGAGAGAGAGAGAGAGAGAGAGAGAGAGATGGCCGGGGACGACCACCAGGTGGAGCTATTCCTCACAGCGTTCAGGGGCCGAGCCACTGACGTCAGATAGAATCGTGAGAGAGGGAGAGAGAGAGAGAGAGAGAGAGTGATGGCCGGGTACAGCCACCAGATGGAGCTATTTCCTTTGTGTCCGGAGACAGAAACAGCTGGCAGAGGATACGTTTGGGGGTGGTGTATGTGTGTGCACATGTGTGTTAGCCAGAACAAAGAGAGAGATAGAATGCGCGCGTAATACACAAAGGATCAGTAAGCTATTACAATCACACGGGAGGTTGTGAATGAACTGGCGTTCATTCGGCGAAACCCGGTCCTTTATCCGATGGTAGATCGCTTACTGAGCTCGTGAATGTGTCCGAGGTTCGACAGGCACTGTTACAGAAATGAAACCCAGCGGCATGGGTACACAATCAGCATTCAAATACAACAACACATAAAACAACGGACTTGGCAGTCCGTGATCAAAACTTAAAACACGTTAACAAGAATTACAAGCATATCCTACACCAGGGATGCCAGGGTGAAATTGGACAGGGGGCCAGATTTTTGTGAAGTGAGACCTCAGGGGGCCAGATTGCACTTTCGGACTGAAAAGGCCAAACATGGACTCAACACAGGTAGGCTATTTGAAATTATTCATGAGGGCCTACACATCAAAAAGAAATTGCATTGGCACCAAAATAGCCTCACAATGAGGCCTAAATGACATACATTACAAAGGAAGATGATTGACAGGCGCTCTCCTTTATACAATCAGTGCACACTTTATGGCTGCACCTGATTGGACGATCGCTTTCACAGCTGTCCTGTCTGCTCCCGGATTTCAAACCGACCAACATGGCGGCTCGTTTGAAATCGTTCTCTTATTTTACGACAATAGTTCACCGAAACGTGTTTCTGAAAACATTTTAAGCGAGAAATAAGCTATGCAGTTGCTGAATCTGTATTTATTTTAGATCGACAACATTCAGTTTAAAATATTTTCGAGAGCTTGCGGGAGGCAGCAGCGCGCCGTCTCTCCACACTCGCCGTGAGTAGAATGCATTGCAGGGCATACCGTAAATCCTTTAATATAGAACTCAGCCAAAATCTTTGCGACACGAACCTGACAATGAGCCCGGCGGCGGGCTGTGGTTTGCGAGTCCTCGGCAGCAGCGGGGGACGCGACGAGTCGGTGGAGTCCAGACGAGAGCAGGGCGTAGCAGTTGTCTCTCAATGGTCGACTCGAATGAAGAAAACAGTTTGTGTTCCTTCCTTCCGTGGGCAACAATAGAATCGCACAGCTTGGCGATTTAGTCAGCTGTCTTCAGACAGGGCGCAGAGGTTATCCTTCCGACTGGTCACTGAAACAAAGGAACCTTTCGTTCCTCTTCTTCAGGCAAACAAAGAATTGCGCGGGTGCGGCGATCTCTCAGGATCCAAAAATGAGTAAAAGCAAAGGGGCGAGTCGCGGAAAACGGGGGGAAAACAGTCTGTCGCTCGTCTAGCGAGTTTGGGAAAAGACTGTGGCCTAAGACAAAGGAAACGCTGCAGAAGTTAAAAGTTCATCTCCTGTTGCAGCGGTGTGCTGCGGTGGAGGAGCTCACCCCCTGTTGCAACGTCGTGTTGCGATGGAAGAGAGAGTTCTTAAGGCGGCGCAATTTTTATACCTCACGGCTGCTCCCGGGGACCCCCTGGGGTACCTGTGGTTGTCAGCCAATAGGGCACCAGTTGTGTGACGTTGCACTTCGCACCTTGGTGAGAAGTGAAACCAAAATGGCAGTTGTAGTTTTTTATTATCCCCTTTGTCCCTTTGTTCTGACCGCATGTGAAGGCTCCTGGGCCTGCGTAGGCCGCTTTGTGTAGTCCTGATGGTGAGGTCCCTTCAGTAGCCACTAGCTATGTTTGACTCCATTTCACCAATCAAACGTAGCCAGGTAGTCACATGACAGAACACAAAACCACCGGCCGGGTACAACTTTTCTTTCTGCTGGTGCTCTGTGGCGGGCCACGCTAACATCCACGCCTCCCTCCGTCCTCCTGGTATTCTTATGACAAAGTCCACACCGGTGTGAACTTTGTCATGTTTTATCATGTTTCTGATAATAAGGATTGTAATCCCTAAAAGGACACAGCTTTGGTGAGTCTTGCTGTTAAAGGATCATTCACGCCAGAGGAAATGGCTGAGAGAGATCTTCTTGAAAGTTTCCTGACCTGCCACGTGTGTTCAGAGACTTTCAGTGATCCTGTGTCTCTGAGCTGCAGCACTGATGGGCTCCAAATATCTCTGGCATTACCAGGAGGACGGAACGGAGCTGGTTTCAAAAGCTTTGTTATAAAAATGAGTGACAGTGAGACAGAAGAGAATGTTTTGAAACTACTAAATTGAACATGCTTGAGGATTTATTAGTGTTTCTTGTGGCTGAATTTGCCTTATTTTTTGTTATTTTGAAGATAATGAATTGATTATTGTTTTAGTTAAAGAAACATTGTTGGGCAATATCTAAATTTGCAAATTTATATTTTCTATTTAGTCTATTTTACGTTCATGCTCTGATTATTGAACCAGTAAATCAGACGTTACTCAGTACTTGAGTAGTTTTTCCACTAAATACTTTCTTGCTCTTACTCAAGTAACTATTTGGATGACTACTTTTACTTCTACTTGACTCATATTATTTGAAAGTAACAATACTCTTACTTGAGTGCAGCTTTTGGTTACTCTACTGCCCTCTGCAGGCCAGTGAGAGACTGATGATACTGGCCTGATGGTGGAGGATTCATTAATGGTCGTGTAGGTTTTGTTTTACATTCAGGTTTTTATTCACGTTTGTGTTGCGTACAATGAGATGTAAAGGTGACTATTATGTGTCTGTGTAATTTCAGAGGAAATGTTTTACATAAGTGAAATACCTCTTTTATAGTATTTTCACTGTCTTGGAAGAGTACATTGTCATTTAATTAAATGATGATTTACATTGATACAAAACGTGTTGAACACAAATTCTGAATAGTAATGTTTTAGCCTCTGTGTTTCTGTGTTCAGCCATTTGTTTACAATGTTAATACATATTCTCATTTATCTTCTTTTTCACTTACAAATAAACTGTTTACATACAAAGTTGCTGTGAAATCTGACAGTTAATGAAATAGTACCATCTGCTGGTGATAGAATAAAATGTCAGCTTGTTTACTTAAAATATTGGAAAGTGAAAGTAAAAAGTGATTCGACGCCATTCCAGGTAGAAGGACGTGGACTATTAACACGGATCATACGTACTGATCACACTGCTTTGGTGAGTCTTGCTGTTAAAGGATCATTCACACCAGAGGAAATGGCTGAGAGAGATCTTGAAAGTTTCCTGACCTGCCACGTGTGTTCAGAGACTTTCAGTGATCCTGTGTCTCTGAGCTGCAACCACAGCTTCTGTTCAAGCTGCCTGCAACGATTCTGGGAACAAGCTAACAACAAAAACTGTCCCATTTGTAAAAGAAAATCCTCCAAAGATATTCTTCCGCCGAACTTCACCCTGAAGGGACTGGCTGACTCCTTTACTGAGAGACAGAAAACTGGATCACCTGAGACAGAAAAGGGAGAGGAGAAGGTGGAGGTGGTGTGTAGTAAACACCCAGAAGAGGCTAGGCTGTTCTGTGAGGATGAAGATCGAGTTGTGTGTCCTGTCTGTGAGTTTTCTCTCCACCAGGGTCACAAGGTGGTTCCTATAGAACAAGCAGTCAGAGACCTGAAGGACCGGATGAGATCTGACTTGGAGTCTGTGAAGGACAAGAGGGACAAACACAAACAAGTGGAGGAAACATACGATGGAATGATTAAACACTCCAAGAAGCAGCTCTTGTCCACGGAGACACAGATCAGAGCAGAGTTCAACAAGCTGCACCAGTTCCTGAAAGAGGAAGAGGAGTCCAGACTGGCAGCTCTGAGGGAGGAAGAGGAGCAGAAGGGGAAGAGGATCAGCAGAGAGATGAAGGTGATCCAGGATCAGATCTCCTCTCTGTCAGACAGTATCTCTGCCGTTGAAGAAGACCTGCAGAAAGACAACGTGACGTTCCTCAGCAGTTATAAATCCAGTCAGACCAGAACCAGAGTCCAGACCTCACTGTCAGATCCACAGCCGGTCTCAGGAGCACTGATAGATGTGGCCAAACATCTGGGCAACTTGTCCTTCAGGGTCTGGGAGAAGATGAAGGATGTGGTCCACTTCAGTCCTGTCATTCTGGACCCAAACACTGCATCCTCCAGACTCTGTCTGTCTGATGATCTGACCGGGGTGAGACGGAGAGACACAAACCTGCAGATTCCTGACAATCCAGAGAGAAACTCAAAATATAACAACGTTCTGGGCTCTGAGGGCTTCAGCTCAGGGAAACACAGCTGGGAGGTGGAGGTGGGAGACCATCCTGTCTGGTCTGTAGGTTTGGCTAAAGAGTCATATGACAGGAAGGGAGAGAGATCTGTGACACCAAAATATGGAATCTGGTGTTTATTGTATCGCGGGGGAAAATACATTGTTGGAGATGGTAAGACTGTCAGAGTGGAGAAGAGTCTCCAGAGGATCAGAGTCCAGCTGGACTATGATGGGGGGCAGGTGTCTTTCTACAACCCTGAAGACATGACTCACATCTACACTCACAGAGACACTTTTACTGAGAAACTCTTCCCCTGGTTCAGTATCGGACCAGATGGTGATGCTGAAACAGCTGATATCAAAATGTGTCAAAGTGAGGTTTCTGTGATGTTCAGGGAGGGAGGTGAGCTCTCAGCGACTCATTAGGATTTCAGAGTGGTGGTCGTCGTTTGTTCAGGTTTTTAAAGAAAATCTTTCATTTGAAACCAAACATAATGATTTACTGTTCAGAATGGAACAAAAAGTGAATGTTGATGTAATAATCTCCCTGTTTCCTTTCTACCAAGTGTGACTGTTGATTGTCAGACATATTCTATATATTACTTTAGTTTCACGTATTTGGACAAAAGTGCAAGAAAATGTAACATGTCCATCAAATACACTTAAAGGTTGAGGTGATTCTATCCAGAAATACTTTCTGTTATATACCTTGAAATCCTCGTAACATACCGATAGCAATGAATACATTAAATGCTCTGACATAAAAAACATTTTAAAATTTTCATCTGTGGCCGTGGCAGGACTGTAAAAACCCCGTCCAATCAAAAACGTCCAGAGAAAATAATTGGACGGCCTGCCTGTCTGTCAATGCTTACTTCCTGATTGCGGCACTCTGAGGTCTGAACAAAGGGGGCGGGGCTTTTTCTCTTTGCCGATACATTCAAAGTCATAGTTTCTGTGGTTTTTCTAAATGACCTACTCCTTGTATAAATATGTAAATATACCATTCCTTTTTCTGAACATCTGTCCGTCCAGTAATAAACACAGTTCTGTGTTTTTCCTATACACCTCATGGTTGTAAACATGAATTTACTAAATTGAGCATGCTAAAGGATTTATTAGTGTTTCTTGCGGCTGAATTTGCCTCACTTTTTGTTATTTTGTAGAGATTAAATTGAATATTGTTTTAGTGACAGAAATATTGTTTGGCAATATCTAAATTTGCACATTTATATTTTCTATTTAGTCTATTTTACGTTGATGCTGTGATTATTGAACCAGTAAATCAGACGTTACTCAGTACTTGAGTAGTTTTTCCACTAAATACTTTCTTGCTCTTACTCAAGTAACTATTTGGATGACTACTTTTTACTTCTACTTGACTCATATTATTTGAAAGTAACAATACTGTGGCGAGCTCGGCTCATGTGAAGAACAACGGAGATAGCTCACTTTTCGAACAGCTTTATTAGCAACCTGTGCTACCACCAACAGTGCATACACGTTAGAACAAGGCCCCGGCAAAACATAACACCCGCCCCCAACTATATCCGCCTCCGGCCGCAAGGCGTAATGGGCAATGGAGTCCCTCTCAAGCATGCCGGCTCCCCGGCGCTACAAACATAAGAGCTGCCGGGGTGCACTTGGTGGACTCTTGGACTGCCGTCCGGTAAGCCCACAGAACTATAGGGAGGTGCAGGTCCCAGTCCCACTGCCGCTGGCTGGTCAGGATCGCGAGTTGAGTCGCCAGAGTCCGGTTGAACCGTTCCACCAACTCTGCGGGTGTAGTGGAGTCGTGCGAGTCTTCTTTACCCCCAATCGCCGGCAGACCTCCCCGAAAATCCGGGACTCAAAGCTCCGGCCGTGGTCGCTGTGCAGCTCCTCTGGCACCCCGAACCGGCAGAACATCTCGTTGGTCAGGTACTCAGCAGTGGTAGTGGCGGTCTGATCAGGAACCGCGTACGCCTCTGGCCACTTGGTGAAGTAGTCCATTGCCACGAGGACATACCGGTTCCCACTGTCAGTGACTGGAAATGGACCGAGGATGTCGACGCCCACCCGCTCCATGGGGGCCCCCACCTGGTACTGCTGCAGAGGGGCATGAGAGCGTCGGTTTGGCCCTTTCTTGGCGGTGCAGGAGTCGCATCGATGGACGTGCAGCTCCACGTCCTGGTGACAACCCGGCCAGTAGAACCGGGACCGGAGACGATGTAATGTCTTCGAAACCCCGAAGTGCCCCGAGCCCACTGCACCATGGAGTTGGAGGATTTGTGAGCGCCGTCAACGAGGAATAAGGAGCTGGTGGATGTGACGATGCCCCATGGGAGCCTGCCAGCGACGATAGATGAGGTCTCCCCGGAGGACCAGGCTGGACCACTGGGAATAAAGGGCTTTAGTCTCCATGTCCAATGGGGATACAGCCGTCCATGCTGGTCATTGTCCCTGCTCCAGCCAACTCCGAACCCGGGAGAGGATAAGGTCTTGCTTCTGATCTTCCTGGAGTTGCTGGGGGTCGAGAGCCTCGTGGTCACTGCTGCCATCGTCTGGGGGGTCAGCGTGCAGGACTGCCACTCTAGGGGTCGACGCCTCCCTCTCCTCAGCGTGTTGGCAGTGCCTGCAGTCCCCCACCTCACAGGGCCGACGGGACAGGGCGTCAGCATTGCTGTGGAGCCGGCCTGGGCGATGTTGTACCTCGAAGTCGTAGTCCTGCAGTATCTGCAGCCACCTGGCCAGCTGACCCTCAGGCTCTTTAAAGTGCAACATCCAGGTGAGGGATGCGTGGTCAGTCCGCAGCAGGAACCTCTGCCCGTAGAGGTAGGGACGGAAGTGGCGGAGCCCGAGGATGATGGCCAGCAGTTCTCTGCGGGTGACACAATAGTTCCTCTCCGGCCGGCTCAAAGAACAGCTGTAGTAGGCCACTACCTGTTCCCCATGCTCCCCCTCCTGGGACAACACTGCACTGACCCCCACATTGCTGGCATCAGTGTCCAGGATGAACGGTAGTTTGGGGTCGGGATAAGCCAGAACAGGGGCTGTCGTAAGGGCGGACCGGAGCTGCGTGAAGGCGGCAGTGCAGTCCTCGCCCCACCGGAACACCTGGCCCTTTTGGGTCAACTGATGCAGCGGGCTGGCGATGGTAGCAAAGTCTCTAACGTACCGCCGATAATAGGAGGCCAGCCCTAGGAAACTCCGCAGCTCCTGGATGTTCTGAGGAACTGGCCAGTCCCTCACTGCAGCGACCTTTCCCGGCTCGGTGGACACCCCTGCTGCACTGACAACGTGGCTCAGGAAGGACGTCTGCTGCCGGAGTAAGCTGCACTTTTTCGGGTGCAGACGTAACCCGGCCTGGCGAATGGCTTTGAAAACGTCTCTCAGGTTACATAGAGCCCCTTCGAAGTCGGCCGCGTGGACCAGCAGGTCGTCGAGATACACCACACAGCGGCTTGGGGGGATGTCGGCCAGGACCCTCTCCATCAGGCGCTCAAAGGTGGCCGGGGCATTGCAGAGCCCGAAGGGCATTACGGTGAACCACAGTCCCTGACCAATAGAGAACGCTCTCTTTGGTCGCGCTTCCTTTGCCAACTCCACCTGCCAATAGCCGCTGCGGAGGTCCAGGGAGCTGAACCACCTAGACCCAGCAATGGGGTCGTGGGCGTCGTCAATGCAGGGCAGCAGGTAAGAGTCCTTCCTGGTGGCTTCGTTGAGGAGTCTGTAGTCCATGCAGAACCGCCAGGTACTGTCTTTCTTCCTCACCAGGACTGCGGGTGCCGCCCATGGACTATCAGACGGCTCGATGACCCCCGCCGCTGCCATCTCTCTGATTTTCCCCTCGGCCGCGTTCCTTTTGGCGAAGGGCAGGCGGCGTGGGCGGAGACGAATGGGCCGTGTGTCTCCAATGTCAATGTGATGCTGGACCAAGTTAGTCCGGTTACAGTCCTCGTCATTGGCTGCGAAGATATCAGCAAACAGTCCCAACAGTTCCCGCAGCTGGCCCTTTTGCTCCGGGTCTAGACCCTCACAGCTCCGCTGGAGCAGATCCTCGACAGCATCTCTGGTTTCAGCTGATGGTGTTTGGGCTGCTGGAGGGTGCCAACGGAACTTCGGCGGCCGCTGTGTCGAGCATCACAGATGAAGCTCGGCCCTGGTGACGTCGATGTAGGCGACCCACTTGGTTAGGAGGTCCAGGCCAATGATGCAGGGGTCTTGGATCTCGGCCAACCAGAAGTTGTGGTTGGTGATTTGGCCAGCAACAGACACCTGAACCAGCCCTTCTCCTCTCATCTTGGCCCGCCCACCGGTGACTGTGGTTATATGGCGTTGTGTGATTTTCCAGCCTCGTGGCCTGGCGTCCTTAATATTGGGCAAAACTCCTGGTCGGACCAAGGATATGGTGGAGCCTGTGTCAACCAGAGCCCTGCATGGGGTCCCGTTGAGTGCGCAGTGCAGGTACAGTCCTCGACCACTGCCCAGCCGGCCGAGTCTTGCGTATGGATCGACGAGGGGTGGTGCATCGTTCCCGGGAGGTGGTCCCCTCATTGTGCCCCCCCAGACTAGTTTAACAAAGGTTGGGCCGGTATGGGTCGAGGAGCGGGGGCTGGGCAGTGGCGTGCCATGTGGCCTGGTTCCCCGCACCTGTAGCAGCCCTCCACGTCTCTGCGGGTCCGCCCTTGACGTCGCTGTCGTGGATGGGGGGATGTGGATGTCACCTGGCGTGCCACCTCCTCTTCGTCACTCTCTTCGTAGACCGCTTGGCACACCCGGTGTCTCTCCCGAGGAGTGCGGTCCTTTGGCTGCAGGACGTGCTCCACCCGTTCTGCCTCGGTTAGTGCTGAGGGAAGTGTCATTGGCTCAAACAGGCGAATGTGCTCCTGTAGTCGCTCTGGTTGGAGGCCCTGGATGAACGCTTGGAGGGCGAGTTCCTCCTGTGTGGCACTATCGAAGGTTGGGTAGCCTCGTCTTGCGTAAAGCTGTAGGTCAGCAGCGTAGGCGCCCAGCCTCTCCCCTTCTCTGCCGGCGAGCCAACTCATTCCTGGCGTCATCAGGGAACATCCGGTGGCTAAACCGGCACTGTATAGCCCGCTTGATGTCGGCCCACTGTAGGAGCTCCCCTGGCTGTAGATCCGTGAGGACCTGTTGGGCCTTTCCTTCCAGGGCGAGGGCGACGTGCCCCGCTGTCTCTCCCTCAGTCCAGCATTTAGCTGTGCCGCCAGCTGCACTTGGAGCAGATAAGTCTCTGGTGGTTCATCTCCATTGTAGCGTGGGAGTTTTATGTTAGGCCACCAGGTGGCCAATGTGGCGAGCTCGGCTCGTGTGAAGAACAACGGAGATAGCTCACTTTTCGAACAGCTTTATTAGTAACCTGTGCTACCACCAACAGTGCATACACGTTAGAACAAGGCCCCGGCAAAACATAACACCCGCCCCCAGCTATATCCGCCTCCGGCCGCAAGGCGTAATGGGCAATGGAGTCCCTCTCAAGCGTACAGGCTCCCCGGCGCTACAATACTCTCACTTGAGTGCAACTTTTGGTTACTCTACTGCCCTCTGCAGGCCAGTGAGAGACTGATGATACTGGCCTGATGGTGGAGGATTCATTAATGGTCGTGTAGGTTTTGTTTTACATTTACGTTTTTATTCACGTTTGTGTTGCGTACAATGAGATGTAAAGGTGAGTATAATGTGTCTGTGTATTTTCAGAGGAAATGTTTTACACAAGTGAAATACTTCTTTTGTAGTATTTTCACTGTCTTGGAAGAGTACATTGTCATTTAATTAAATGATGATTTACATTGATACAAAACGTGATGAACACAAATTCTGAATTGTAATGTTTTAGCCTCTGTGTTTCTGTGTTCAGAAATTTGTTTACAATGTCAATACATATTCTCATTTATCTTCTTTTTCACTTACAAATAAATTGTTTACATACAAAGTTGCTGTGAAATCTGACAGTAAATCAAATACTACCATCTGCTGGTGATAGAATGAAATGTCAGCTTGTTTACTTAAAATGTTGGAAAGTGAAACTGAAAAGTGATTCGACGCCATTCCAGGTAGAAGGACGTGGACTATTAACACGGATCATACGGACTGATCACACAGCTTCGGTGAGTCTTGCTGTTAAAGGATCATTCACACCAGAGGAAATGGCTGAGAGAGATCTTCTTGAAAGTTTCCTGACCTGCCACGTGTGTTCAGAGACTTTCAGTGATCCTGTGTCTCTGAGCTGCAGCCACAGCTTCTGTTCAAGCTGCCTGCAACGATTCTGGGAACAAGCTAACAACAAAAACTGTCCCATTTGTAAAAGAAAATCCACCAAAGATATTCCTCCGCTGAACTTCAACCTGGAAACTGGATCACCTGAGACAGAAAAGGGAGAGGAATAGAAGGTGGAGGTGGTGTGTAGTAAACACCCAGAAGAGGGTAGGCTGTTCTGTGAGGATGAAGATCGAGTTGTGTGTCCTGTCTGTGAGTTTTCTCTCCACCAGGGTCACAAGGTGGTTCCTATAGAACAAGCAGTCAGAGACCTGAAGGACCGGATGAGATCTGACTTGGAGTCTCTGAAGGACAAGAGGGTCAAACACAAACAAGTGGAGGAAACAAACGATGGAATGATTCAACACTCCAAGGAGCAGCTGTTGTCCACGGAGACACAGATCAGAGCAGAGTTCAACAAGCTGCACCAGTTCCTGAAAGAGGAAGAGGAGTCCAGACTGGCAGCTCTGAGGGAGGAAGAGGAGCAGAAGAGGAAGAGGATCAGAAGAGAGATGAAGGTGATCCAGGATCAGATCTCCTCTCTGTCAGACAGTATCTCTGCTGTTGAAGAAGACCTGCAGAAAGACAACGTGCCGTTCCTCAGCAGTTATAAATCCACTCAGACCAGAGCCAGAGTCCAGACCCCACTGTCAGATCCACATCCGGTCTCGGGAGCGCTGATAGATGTGGCCAAACATCTGGGCAACCTGTCCTTCAGGGTCTGGGAGAAGATGAAGGATGTGGTCCACTTCAGTCCCGTCATTCTGGACCCAAACACTGCACACTCCATTCTCTGTCTGTCTGATGATCTGACCCAGGTGAGATGGGGAGACTCAGACCTGCAGCTTCCTGACAATCCAGAGAGAAACACTGAGTATGCCACCGTTCTGGGCTCTGAGGGCTTCAGCTCAGGGAAACACAGCTGGGAGGTGGAGGTGGGATACCATCCATATAGGTTTGGCTAAAGAGTCATATGACATGAAGGGAGAGGTAGATGTGTCACCAAAATATGGAATCTGGTGTTTATTTTATCAAGGGGGAAAATACACTAATGGAACTGGTAAGACTGTCAGAGTGGAGAAGAGTCTCCAGAGGATCACAGTCCAGCTGGACTATGATGGGGGGCAGGTGTCTTTCTACAACCCTGAGGACATGACTCACATCTACACTCACAGAGACACTTTTACTGAGAAACTCTTCCCCTGGTTCTGTATCGGACCAGCTGGTGATGCTAAAACAGCTGATATCAAAATGTGTCAAAGTGAGGTTTCTGTGATGTTCAGGGAGGGAGGTGAGCTCTCAGCGACTCATTAGGATTTCAGAGTGGTGGTCGTCGTTTGTTCAGGTTTTTAAAGAAAATCTTTCATTTGAAACCAAACGTAATGATTTACTGTTCAGAATGGAACAAAAAGTGAATGTTGATGTAATAATCTCCCTGTTTCCTTTCTACCAAGTGTGACTGTTGATTGTCAGACATATTCTATATATTACCTTAGTTTCACGTATTTGAACAAAAGTGCAAGAAAATGTAACATGTCCATCAAATACACTTAAAGGTTGAGTAGGTGATTCTATCCAGAAATACTTTCTGTTATATACCTTGAAATCCTTGTAACATACCGATAGCAATGAATACATTAAATGCTCTGACATAAAAAACATTTTAAAATTTTCATCTGTGGCCGTGGCAGGACTGTAAAAACCCCGTCCAATCAAAAATGGCCGGAGAAGATAATTGGACGGCCTGCCTGTCTGTCAATGCTTACTTCCTGATTGCGGCACTCTGAGGTCTGAACAAAGGGGGGCGGGGCTTATTCAGTTCACCGATGCGTTCAAAGTCAAAGTTTCTGTGGTTTTTCCAAATGACCTACTCCTTGTATAAATATGTAAATATACCATTCCATTTTGTGAACATCTGTCCGTCCAGTAATTAACACAGTTCTGTGTTTTTCCTACACACCTCATGGTTGTAAACATAACTTTTGTCCCTAATTCAATCTTCCATTTTTTTGGAGCAACCAACAGACAAACGTGAGAAAAGTGAAGAGACAGTGAGAGAGAGACAGAGAGGGAGCTGCGAGCCGCAGACAGACAGTTTTATTTTGCTTTGTTAAAAACAACTTATGGCAGCTAAATAACGCTCAGCTTTGTTGTTCACCTGATGTGTTGTTCATGAAGGGGTGTGTATGAGAAGAGATATTACATGTGTTCCTCTGCTTTGTGATGATGTGTTTTGTTTGCTCTGATGAGGATATTAAACTTCTTGCATGATTCTTGCCTTGTTGTTATTGTGTCTATATGGGTGCATGTGCTTTGGGAAGTCGTACTGCACACCAGCAAATAGGGCTTCCCTGAAAGCCACTGTGTAATTCAAACCCAGTCTAAATAGTGTCATTGTTTGTATTTAAATATTTTTAGATAAAACATCTTTACACGTGGACTGTTAGTCGACAGTGTGCTGCTCCACACGGTTATGGATATAGAACGGAAAACAACATGATTTGGTTCAAAGATGGCCACAGGGACCATTTCAGAAAATGAATGGATATGACACATTTGGAGCCTCTGTAAAAATGTCAGAAAACATCAGGTCCAAAGTCTTAATTAATAAAACACAAACTGTACACATAACTATAAAGACGTTAAAGTGATGGACACTTTAAAAACCTGGAGTTTACAGTTAACACATTTTACACAATGTCAGAAGCTTCAAGTTGTCAAGTGTGATCACTTGAAAGAAAAGACGGTTGTGCCAGTAAGCACTCAACTTACTCCCTTTTGTAATGTTTTACTCCTTTTCAGCATGTTTGATAGACTGGTAGGTGGACATGACATTGATATAGTAACACAATAAATCAATGCATACAGTTTTTGCCACACATTCATCAGAAATAGATCCAGCCTTTTAAAATCATATCCGTCTAATCCATTGATCTACAACTGTCGGCTGCAAAGACCTGACCTTATCTTTGAATTGTCGATGTTGAATTCTAAAGTTTGCCAGCAGTGTTCCCCTTAATCTTCATCTCTAACAAGAATCTTTATTGTATTGTTTGCAGAGCTTCTGACAGTAAATCAAATACTACCATCTTCTGGTGATAGAATGAAATGTCAGCTTGTTTACTTAAAATGTTGGAAAGTGAAACTGACAGGTGATTCGACGCCATTCCAGGTAGAAGGACGTGGACTATTAACACGGATCATACGGACTGATCACACAGCTTCGGTGAGTCTTGCTGTTAAAGGATCATTCACACCAGAGGAAATGGCTGAGAGAGATCTTCTTGAAAGTTTCCTGACCTGCCACGTGTGTTCAGAGACTTTCAGTGATCCTGTGTCTCTGAGCTGCAGCCACAGCTTCTGTTCAAGCTGCCTGCAACGATTCTGGGAACAAGCTAACAACAACAACTGTCCCATTTGTAAAAGAAAATCATCCAAAGAACTTCTTCCGCTGAACTTCACCCTGAAGGGACTGGCTGACTCCTTTGCCGAGAGACAGAAAACTGGATCACCTGAGACAGAAAAGGGAGAGGAGAAGGTGGAGGTGGTGTGTAAACACCCAGAAGAGGCTAGGCTGTTCCGTGAGGATGAAGATCGAGTTGTGTGTCCTGTCTGTGAGTTTTCTCTCCACCAGGGTCACAAGGTGGTTCCTATAGAACAAGCAGTCAGAGACCTGAAGGACCAGATGAGATCTGACTTGGAGTCTCTGAAGGACAAGAGGGTCAAACACAAACAAGTGGAGGAAACATACGATGAAATGATTGAACACTCCAAGAAGCAGCTGTTGTCCACAGAGACACAGATCACAGCAGAGTTCAACAAGCTGCACCAGTTCCTGAAAGAGGAAGAGGAGTCCAGACTGGCAGCTCTGAGGGAGGAAGAGGAGCAGAAGGGGAAGAGGATCAGCAGAGAGATGAAGGTGATCCAGGATCAGATCTCCTCTCTGTCAGACAGTATCTCAGCTGTTGAAGAAGACCTGCAGAAAGACAACGTGCTGTTCCTCAGCAGTTATAAATCCACTCAGACCAGAACCAGAGTCCAGACCTCACTGTCAGATCCACAGCCGGTCTCAGGAGCACTGATAGATGTGGCCAAACATCTGGGCAACATGTCCTTCAGGGTGTGGGAGAAGATGAAGGATGTGGTCCACTTCAGTCCTGTCATTCTGGACCCAAACACTGCATCCTTCAGTCTCTGTCTGTCTGATGATCTGAACGGGGTGAGACGGGGAGACACAAACCTGCAGCTTCCTGACAATCTAGAGAGAAACTCTAAGTATTCCAACGTTCTGGGCTCTGAAGGCTTCAGCTCAGGGAAACACAGCTGGGAGGTGGAGGTGGGAGACCATCCATACTGGTTGGTAGGTTTGGCTAAAGAGTCATATGACAGGAAGGGAAAGATATATGTGTCACCAAAATATGGAATCTGGTGTTTATTGTATCGCAGGGGAGAATACACTAATGGAGCTGGTGAGACTGTCAGAGTGGAGAAGAGTCTCCAGAGGATCAGAGTCCAGCTGGACTATGATGGGGGGCAGGTGTCTTTCTACAACCCTGAAGACATGACTCACATCTACACTCACAGAGACACTTTTACTGAGAAACTCTTCCCCTGGTTCGGTATTGAAGAAGCTGGTGATGCTAAAACAGCTGATATCAAAATATGTCAAAGTGAGGTTTCTGTGATGTTCAGGGAGGGAGGTGAGCTCTCAGCGACTCATTAGGATTTCAGAGTGGTGGTCGTCGTTTGTTCAGGTTTTTAAAGAAAATCTTTCATTTGAAACCAAACATAATGATTTACTGTTCAGAATGGAACAAAAAGTGAATGTTGATGTAATAATCTCCCTGTTTCCTTTCTACCAAGTGTGACTGTTGATTGTCAGACATATTCTATATATTACTTTAGTTTCACGTATTTGAACAAAAGTGCAACAAAATGTAACAAGTCCATCAAATACACTTAAAGGTTGAGTAGGTGATTCTATCCAGAAATACTTTCTGTTATATACCTTGAAATCCTTGTAACATACCGATAGCAATGAATACATTAAATGCTCTGACATAAAAAACATTTTACAATTTTCATCTGTGGCCGTGGCAGGACTGTAAAAACCCCGTCCAATCAAAAACGGCCTGAGAAAATAATTGGACGGCCTGCCTGTCTGTCAATGCTTACTTCCTGATTGCGGCACTCTGAGGTCTGAACAAAGGGGGCGGGGCTTCTTCTCTTCGCCGATGCGTTCATAGTCAAAGTTTCTGTAGTTTTTCCAAATGAGCTACTCCTTGTATAAATATGTAAATATACCATTCTTTTTTCTGGACATCTGTCTGTCCAGTAATTAACACAGTTCTGTGTTTTTCCTACACACCTCATGGTTGTAAACATAACTTTTGTCCCTAATTCAATCTTCCTTTTTTTTGGAGCAACCAACAGACAAACGTGAGGAAAGTGAAGAGACAGTGAGAGAGAGACAGAGAGGGAGCTGCGAGACGCAGACAGACAGTTTTATTTTGCTTTGTTAAAAACAACTTACGGCAGCTAAATAACGCTCAGCTTTGTTGTTCACCTGATGTGTTGTTCATGAAGGGGTGTGTATGAGAAGAGATATTACATGTGTTCCTCTGCTTTGTGATGATGTGTTTTGTTTGCTCTGATGAGGATATTAAACTTCTTGCATGATTCTTGCCTTGTTGTTATTGTGTCTATATGGGTGCATGTGCTTTGGGAAGTCGTACTGCACACCAGCAAATAGGGCTTCCCTGAAAGCCACTGTGTAATTCAAACCCAGTCTAAATAGTGTCATTGTTTTTATTTAAATATTTTTGGATAAAACATCTTTACACGCGGACTGTTAGTCGACAGTGTGCTGCTCCACACGGTTATAGATATAGAACGGAAAACAACATGATTTGGTTCAAAGATGGCCACAGGGACCATTTCAGAAAATGAATGGATATGACACATTTGGAGCCTCTGTAAAAATGTCAGAAAACATCAGGTCCAAAGTCTTAATTAATAAAACACAAACTGTACACATAACTATAAAGACGTTAAAGTGATGGACACTTTAAAAACCTGGGCCCTCATTTATAAAACCGTGCGTAGGATCCTTACTAAAAGTGTACGTACGCCAAAAAGCCAAAGTTTGCGTGCGCCAAAAAAAAATCTGATTTATAAAACTGTGCGCACGCAAGCTGTACGCAATGTTCCCTTTATAAATCACAGGATCACCTACAAGTGTGCGTACCTGAGTCCCGCCCTGTACACGCCCACATTTTACTATGTTAATGAGCCGGCATGCAATCGTTTCCGTGTGGTGAATCACGGCGACAGGCCAGGAAAAAAGCGAAGAAACTTTTCAGAAACGGAGAAAGAGACACTTGTTGGGGAGGTGGAGGCCCGGACAATAATTTAATTTAGTGGCCACAGCAGCGGGATCACGAAGAAAAAGACGCAGTGCGAGTGGCAACACATTGCTGCTGCAGTCAACGGTGTCAGTGGGACGGAGGAGCGGACGGAGATCTGAAGGTAAATGACATCTTTCCGCTCCTAACATGGATTTAATGTATTGCTAGAGTATTTGAGGAAGTTTGATTTTGATGTGACTTTGACGGGGATTGTGTCCGAAAAGGAGGGAGACATAGACGCGACTGAGACCAGAGGGATAAGGGTGAATAGATTTTAAACTTTTATTATATATAAAACAAAACGTTAAATGTTTCTGTCCTTCCAGAGTCTGCAGCGTTGGGCTCAGAGGAGGGTGATGGTGAGGAGGGTGATGTGAGGAGGGTGATGTGAGGAGGGTGACGGGCACTCGGCACAGCGTCCGGGTCCTGCGCAAAGCAGCAGCGCACCCCGGGCGCATGGCACATCAAGCGGTCGGGTGCTCACTGATGCCGTCCTGCAACTTCAGCGAGACACAATCACCGCCATCAACAACGTTGCAGATGAGCTACGGCAAACGCGCACTGTGATTAATAAAATAATACGTTTACAATGAACATTGATCGTTGTCTTCCTACAAACGCATAACATCCTCACGGATTCTTGCGCCCTGTTGATACCCCTCCAGTCGGGCAGGGGGCCGTGGCTCATCATGCTGGGGACTCTACCACCTTTGTCGGGTGGTAGATTTGCCTCCTGAAGTTCGGTAAAGTTGCGCTCTCCACGCTCCACGACTGAGCGCGCACGAGCGTGCCACTCATAGCGCATTTCCTCTGCGCTCTGGTGGTTTAAAAACGAGGATAAGTGTAACAAGTATACGATGGCTTAATGGCTGTATGTATGTGTGTTGATGATATATGCACATAAATAAGGAGAATATTTAGTAATTCCCGCTGTGTTCTACACAGGCCCGGTTCTACGGGGGTGCATAAGCATGCATTGCACCCCCAAAAAAATAGTTTGCACCCTCAATAAAAAAAAAAAAAAAAGATTTTCATTTTTAAAAATATAATAAAAATAATAAATTACTTCCTCACAAAACAAATTGTAGTTAAACTTGTGACAATTTCCATTAAATACCGTTGAGATATGAGCTTCCAACATCACTCTGACTGTTCACCAAACTGTCAAAATCACTCCGCATTTATGTATGGTGTTTTGTTTATATGTTGCTTGGCAACAGTCCGCTCAGTGGGGATCTATTTTTGTTGGCGGAAGCAATTTCATCCGTTTATATGATTAAATAAACAAACAAATCACAATCTATTGTCAATTATTATTATTATTAACGGTACATTTTACGAAATATAACTGTTGTATAAAGTAATATCACGCCCGAGGTCGCAATGTTGTCGCTCTATATCAGCGCTGCTGTGATAGCCTTCGGCGGCCGGTGGCCAGCCGCGTCGTGTGTCGTGTGCAAAATGCGCGCACCCTTAGTATATCTATGGCGAACTGAAGCTGGGTAGCTGGTTTTAGTATAGTACTGGTGCACCCTCTGTAATCTCAGATGCACCCCAAGGCATTCTGTTCTGGAACCGGGCCTGGTTCTACAGTGATCTAATGGAAGGTATTATTACATGCATTTGGGCCGTCTCCTCCTCCTGCGGTGACAGCGCTGATTCAATATTTCAAAAATGATTTTGATTTAAGATAAAAGTCAGATTTTAAAAGAAGGTGTTAACATGAAAAAAAAACTATCACTCATTAAAAGCGTCAAAAACATTGCTGGAGTTCATCATGATAACGCAGATCTAACGTATGATATGGAGTGTAATTAAATGTGTGCGAGTCATCAAAAATATATAGTTCTTCTCACGTTTACTGCTGATTCCCTTCCAGTCTCCAGAATGTGCGTACCGGTACGCATGCCTCAGAGTTTGCTTACGGGTACGCACACTTTCCCGTCAAGTTTGGTTTTTATAGATCACAACATTTGCGTGGAAAGTGGCGTACGCACGTTTCCAGCCCCGTTTTGTGCGTACGCAAGCTTTATAAATGAGGGCCCACGAACACATTTTACACAATGTCAGAAGCTTCAAGTTGTCAAGTGTGATCACTTGAAAGAAAAGACGGTTGTGCCAGTAAGCACTCAACTTACTCCCTTTTGTAATGTTTTACTCCTTGTCAGCATGTTTGATAGACTGGTAGGTGGACATGACATTGATATAGTAACACAATAAATCAATGCATACAGTTTTTGCCACACATTCATCAGAAATAGATCCAGCCTTTTAAAATCATATCCGTCTAATCCATTGATCTACAACTGTTGGCTGCAAAGACCTGACCTTATCTTTGAATTGTCGATGTTGAATTCTAAAGTTTGCCAGCAGTGTTCCCCTTAATCTTCATCTCTAACAAGAATCTTTATTGTATTGTTTGCGGAGCTTCTGTTTGCTCTACTGTGTTTATGTTTCCTGTCTGTCAAATGGAGTCAAACGTAGTGTTTGGGATGTATCAGGAGCAGATTTGGTTATCAGCAGCTAATTATTAATGTCAATATGATTATCGATATCAATAATTATATTTAATCTATTATTATGTGAGGGAAATTCCTATTTAATCATGTATTTTTGTAGGCAAATGGCTGTCTGTCCTCAATGCGTATTGCAGGACCATTTGTCACCAGGGGCGTCGCCAGACTAGCCCATTGATGCAGGATAAGACAATGACTGCATTATAAGTGCCAACAGAAAGAGTGACTCTTCAGTCATTCCTGTGTCACACTGGGATGGCTCATGCTGCAGCATTAAAAGATCTTCAGATTCGGATATTATGTCTTCTGGTATTTCATTGCCAAACTCTCACCTGCACTAGACTAAACTGGAATTTCAGTTGCAACGACAATGATATAATCATGAATCTACGGGGCACCACCCTGGGATCAGGGAAAAGATAACCTAAAACTGTATTCAGTCTCAATATAAAGGTTTTTTACTCACATGTAGGGATGGGAATCGAGAACCGGTTCCTATAGAGAACCGGTTCCGTGTGTTTCAATTCCATGGAATCGTTTGGCAGTTTATCTAATGATTCTCTTATCAATTCCAACCAGCACGAATGACGTCACGTAACTTACGCATGTTACGCACGCTCGATTCAGCAAGTACGACTGCGCGGTTCAGTTAAGCTGGTTTCACATTCTTGTGTATTTGCCATCTTGGCTTTGGGCCTCTTTTGACCTCATTGTGAGTTAAGGTTGTGAGTTCTTATTAAACAAACTTGATGCCAATCAAAATGTTTGTTCTTTTCCCCCAAATTAGAATCTATAAGAGAATCGATAAAGAATCGAATCGATAAGCAATATCGATAATGGAATCGGAATCGTAAAAATCTTATCAATTCCCATCCCTACTCACATGCCAATCATCGTGATCATTGGCATAGAAGTATAAAAACAATCGAACAATTAAAAAGGCGTGAAATTCAAGCACTAGCCTTCACAACCTGCTGTTATCCAGTGACATATACACAACAAGCACAAGAGACCGCTAGTTATAATATGATAAGATTTATTAAAATCAGTAATAATGATCACAATCAATAACACTGCAATTAACAAAGCCTTACTACCTAACTACCTAACACACAAAGCTAAGCTAAACAAAGGAAGAGACCCACGTGGAATGTGTGTGTGTGTGTGTGCGCGTGTGTGTGGAGACTCGGCGGTCTGTGATCAAAACTTAAAACACGTTAACAAGAATTACAAGTGTAACCCACCTGGCGTGTGTTCCACCAACCCTGCAGGTATGTCTAATGTCTAGGTTCTAAGAGGAGACTGAAAGTAAAATAGAGCAGTAAAGTAGTAAATTAAACACTTTTATTTCTTCCCACAATAACTCACACCAACAGCTAAACCGTTTAAATTCACTGTATTGGTTTCTGTTTCAATGTTTAACGGTTTGTTTCACTTTTTTTCGGTATTCACCTTTAAGTTAAACCATAGCTTTAAATTGATTTTTTTTCACTTCAATACACTTTTTTATATTTGTAACGAGGACCTTTAACCTGGTACACAATTGGGCATGACAAAATTTAAACATACATCTGGCCCAATTTGAAGTTAAATTATCAATACCAAAACCAATATGGCAAATAATTGTTAGATAAATCGTTGAGACCCAACCAAAATAAAAAACAAAAAATTGAGATCTCAATGAACAAAAAATTTACTCTTGTGTCAACAGGTTGAGTATGAGTCAGTCTTTGGTTACTCAACCCAAGTTTGTGAATGTTTCAGTTTATTTTGAGTGCACTCAAGTTTCCTACCACCCTTTATGAGAAAGACTGTCCATCCTGGTTACAGACGATGAAGGCTGTGAGGTGAGTAGAGGAGAGGAGGACTGAAGATGATGGGGATGATGACTGGAGATCCAGTGAGCAGTGATGGAGGGGAATGATGAGGGGGAACCAGAAAGCAGCAGGATGAAGGCAGCTTGAGCACTCGATCCAGTTTGTAGAACAGCTCAACAAAAAACCAGCCTGCACAAAACGTGCAGGGAAAATTAATAATTGTCCTTATCAAAAGTCCACTGTGTGTTGTCTCTTTCTTTCTTTTTTTATCTCTCAGAGTTACACACACTATCACACAATCCCTCATAATTCACATAATAACATTTCACTCACATATATGCTTTAACTTTTGCATCCATATGCTTAATAAAAAAGCTCACAAAGAATATATTCACACATTAAGCACATAATATTAACCATGTCTCATAATTATCTGAATTAGCTGACCAACAGGCCTAATTAGCATTTTTTCACAGTATTTACACATTTCCAAAATAAACACACCATTCGTAATATCACCATGAGCTTATCAGCTTATCCTGACTGTTTTTTTAACACAATAAATCCACAGTCTGAAGTTATAAACCTTTTTCAAGTTATCAACCAGAATGCTAATTCACAGTGCTAGTTGAATATGCTAATTCGCCCGTGTTTGCTAACAGCTAACTCACCGGGATATTCAACAGCCACGTCGTTCGGACGGGTCAGGAACCTCCGCGACGTCGGACGACTTCTCTTTCCACGGTCAAAAAACTCTTCTAACGTAGCCTTTCTACTTCCTACTTTAAAGACAAGTACTGAACTATTGTTTTGTGCTAATAACAGCTCTCTGCTGATGCTGCTAAGCTCACTCTCCACACACGTGTCTGTCGTTTTTTCGGACTGGAAACACTCTTCAGTGCACCACTTCCTATCACTCAGTTACACCACTAGGTGGCAGCGGCGAGCCACCAAACCTGAAAACTTAGATAATCTGAACTAGAATGGCTGTTCAGACTGCTGGGCTACACAGGGGCGGATCTACCGGGGTGGCATAGGGTGGCAAATGCCACCCTAAAAGAAAGCCTTGCCACCCCAGTTTGCAGCAACAAATTCAAAGAAAAGTTATGTCCAATTTGACATTTACGAGCGCATATTTCCAATGTCCGACTGCAGTGAATGCAGCATGAGATTACATCAGATCAGCAAGACGCTGCTTTGTTTAGAAAAATTGAGTGGCGCGATTCACGAAGCGAGGGAAGGTACGTGTCCACAGGCAGCGGTGGTTCCCCGCATTCCATTCATTGTCTATGTGAAAAGCTGTGCAATGCATTCTGGTAGCGTCGCGGCGAATGTCGAGAGACGGCCCGCGAGTTGGCCGATCGTCATCAGAGGCGCCGGGCTCGACTCGCCGCCTCGCAAACGCTCGCGAAAATCTTCTAAACTGAATGTTGGCGATCTAAAATAAAGACAGATTCAGCAACTGCATAGCTTATTTCTCGCTTAAAATGTTTTCAGAAACACCTTTCGGTGAACTATTTTCGTAGAACAAGAGAAAGTTTCCAAACGAGCCGCCATATTGGTCTGCATGAACTCCGGAGCAGACAGGACAGCTGTGAATGCGATCGTCCAATCAGGTGCAGCCATGAACTGTACGCGTGCTTGTATGAAGGAGAGCGCCTGTCAATCATCCTCTCGTGGCAGCCTGCCAAGCGTGCAATACTGGGAAGCGGCGCGTCCACTCGCGTTTAAAATCACCCCTGTGGACACGTACCTGGAGCCAGGAGTCGCGAGGAAAGAGCTTAAAAACTGATTAACTATCTATCACCAAATGAAATAATAATGAAAGCACAGTGCTAGTATAGTTGCGATGCTGATTTGAGATGATAAAAATCAGGTTGAACGTTATTTCGCTAACTATACATGTAATGTTAGCTAGGTCTGACGTTAGTTCTGTGTAAAGTAGGCTAAGAAAGCTAATATTGATTCAACGTCTGTCAA